>NC_057797.1:269807156-269832397 GCF_018294505.1 Triticum aestivum | reverse complement strand
TACCTAAGACAATCTGAGTGTGCCTTGAGAAAGAGATATGTGTAGCTCCTATCGGGATTTGTCGGCACATTCGGGCGGTGTTGCTGGTCTTGTTTTAGCCTGTCGAAGTGTCTTGAGTTACCGAGATACCGAGTCTGATCGGAACGTCTTGGGAGGAGGTCTATTCCTTCGTTGACCGTGAGAGCTTGTCATGGGCTAAGTTGGGACTCCCCTGCAGGGATTGAACTTTCGAAAGCCGTGCCCGCGGTTATGGGCAGATGGGAATTTGTTAATGTCCGGTTGTAGATAACTTGAACCTTAATTAATTAAAATGTATCAACTGAGTGTGTTACCGTGATGGCCTCTTCTCGGCGGAGTCCGGGAAGTGGACACGGTGTTGGAGTAATGTTTGCGCAGGTTGTTCCTCTAGTTTTTCACGCTCGCGCTTTGCCTCCTCTTCTCACTCTCTTTTGCGAATATGATAGCCACCATATATGTTAGTCGCTTGCTGCAGCTCCACATATATTGCCTTACCCTTCCTATAAGCTTAAATAGTCTTGATCGCGAGGGTGCGAGATTGCTGAGTCCCTGTGGCTCACAGATTACTATTACACCAGATGCGGGTCCAGGTGATTCCGCTCCAGGTGACGAGTACGAGCTCAAGTGGGAGTTTGACGAAGACTCTCAGCAATACTACGTGTCTTTTCCTGACGATCAGTAGTGGTGCCTAGTTGGGGTTTGATTGGGACTTTGTCGCATGTTGGGTTTTTCTTCTATTTTGGCGCCGTAGTCGGGCCATGAGTGTTTGTGTGATGGATGTTATTTATGTACTTTGATGTGACGTGGTGAGTGTAAGCCAACTATGTTCTCCCCTTTATTATTCATATTACATGGGATGTTGTGAAGATTGCCTAACTTGCGACATATGCCTTCAATGCGATTATGTCTCTAAGTCGTGCCTCGACACGTGGGAGCTATAGTCGCATCGAGGGTGTTACAAGTTGGTAATCAGAGCCTTCCCCGACCTTAGGAGCCCCATTGCTTGATCGTTTTTAGCAGCCGAGTTGTGTCTAGAAAAATGTTTTGAGTCTTTTAGGAATTATATATCGGAGAGCTTAGGAATTCTTTTTACTTCCCAGTCTCCTCATCGCTCTGGTAAGGCATCCTGACGTAGAGTTTTGACTCTTCTCTTCTCAAATTGGGGGGGGGGGGTAATCCCTTCAACCAGGTTCGAGCTGGCCCATCCAGCATCATGGTGCGCACATAGCATTGTTAACATCTAACATCTCCCTCGCCAGCACATAGCTCTCAATCCAAGCCTCGGGAGGTTGATCAGCTGTGTAATTGGGCACCTTTTGAGGGCCCTTGAAGTCCATGGCAAACGCTCATTCCGAAGAGCCGGTACTAGGCATGGCAGACCCACCGTCCTAGAAGTCATCCCAGCCTCCACAGATGCTGAAGGGTTTCGCTGGAGCTGCTGATGAGCCGCTAATTGAGCCGCCAACTCCGCCTCTTGACGTGCCCTAGTGATGCGGAGCTTCCCATGTTCATCCCCATGTACACTCCGACTACTCTCCAAGCCCCAAGGATACATAAGATGAGACCTCGACTATACACCATTGGACACAAGGTGAACTCACTCCTCTTCGGACTTTCACTTTCCACATGTGAGACATGGCTACTACCTCAAACTAGTGTGCTATGCATGTCCAGGAACCAAGAGGAAGCCCATGGACAAGAAGGCGAGAATACCAAGCGCGAGCAACAAGACGAAAGGCTACGGAAGAAGCTCCAGCCATCGGACGACCAGCCTGGACCGGACGTCCGATGCCTGAAGACCCACCGGACGACCGGCCCGGACCGGACGACCGGCAAACCTGCACCCGAGCCAAATGAGCGGACGTCCGACAAGTCCAGACGTCCGACATGCTCCAGCGACCGGACGTCTGACCATCTCCGGAAATCCGGCGCCACGTCAACCGAGCCAAAACGCCGGACGTTCGACAAGTACCGGAGGACCGGACCCTCGTGAGCCACCGAACGTCCGGTACCCGTCGGACGTCCGACTCCTGTATGTGCACAGTGTATCGTGCCGAGCCCATGTATCCCTTCGCCCTCACTTACCCCTTCATGGCCCTAGACTATATATACTCCTCCACCTTCACCATTTGAGGGTCGGCATTGGTTTAGCTCATATTTAGAGATAGAGCATTGCTCATCCAAATCGGATCTACTCCACGAGAGAGACCGCGGACCCTCTTTGGAGAAGATCCCTTTGGATTCAAGACCTCCTTGCGGAGAAGATCATCAAGACCCCCTCTTGGGCGGCCCCATCAAGACCTCCTCATGGAGAAGAACGTTACCTCTTGTATCATCCGTTGTTGACTTTGGATCTTGTATCTCCCTTTGTGTTCATGGGTCTAGCTCATGTGTGATCATACTTGTTGGTTTGAGTGTCCTCTTGTGTTCCCCTCGTGATTTTCCCCCTCGTTTTCCTCCTCGTGTTCTTCGTGTTCATCGCGGGATCCGCTCCTTTCGTGAAAGAACGGCCACATAGGGTTCCACCCTACATCATCTTGGAATTATGAGCCACGTTGATCATGATTTTGGAGCCTCCCTAGTTGTTTTCTAGCGTAATTTTGGTGTGTTCTCCCCCAATTTCAAAAATCCCCACCAAAAATAGCCCCAATTTTTTGTGATTTGTTGGTTTGACGAAGTTTTGTTGATTTTGATCCATGGATTTGCTTGGTTTCAGGTGGATCTAGCATCTCCCCAAGTTTCCCCATCTTTCACCCACGAAATTTCATCAATTTTGACCCCAAAATCATCATTTTCCGCCCAAAATCGCGCCCCGAATCTCGCATCTCGCGTTGACCCTGACCCCCAGACGACCGGCACTTTACGGACGTCCGGAGTCCCTGGAACGGCCGGACGTCTGACCTTTTCCGGACGACCGGAACCCCCAACCCGAGCCAAATTTACAGATTTCCGAGCCCGCCCAGACGTCCGGCCCTCGGACATACGACCTTGTCCGGACGTCCGTAACCTGTAGTTTCATATTTCAGCTGATTTTTGTTTCGGCCATAACTAATTCATCCGGAGTCCGATTTTCGCGTTCTTTAGCTCGTTGGAAAGCTCTTGACATCCCCCATATTTTGACTCCATCAAATTTTGATAATTTTGGCATCTTTGCCTAGGGCTTCCACTACATCATCCGCTACACCATCACCGACTTCCGCAACCTAACCAATTTTGTTCCCCATCGCATTAGTGGTTGCTTGAGGAGTGATTTGAGTCTCCTAAGGTGTCTAGGGTACTTAGGGACGGTTTCTTCTTCATCAACCACGACCACTGAGGGAGTCATGGATTAGGGGGTCTCCGGACAGCCAGACTATGTCCTCTGGCCGGACTGTTGGACTATGAACATACAAGGTTGAAGACTTCGTCCCGTGTCCGGATGGTACTCTACTTGGCATGGAAGGCAAGCTAGGCAATACGGATATGTATATCCCCTCCTATGTAACCGACCTTGTGTAACCCTAGCCCCCTCCGATGTCTATATAAACTGGAGGGTTTTAGTCCGTAGGACAACAGACAATCATACCATAGGATAGCTTCTAGGGTTTAGCCTCTCCGATCTCGTGGTAGATCAACTATTGTAATACCCATATCATCAAGAATAAATCGAGCAGGACGTAGGGTTTGACCTCCATCAAGAGGGCCCGAACCTGGGTAAAACATCGTGTCCCCTGCCTCCTGTTACCATCCGCCTTAGACGCACAGTTCGGGACCCCCTACCCAAGATCCGCCGGTTTTGACAGCGACATTGGTGCTTTCATTGAGAGTTTCTCTGTGACGTCGCCGTAAGGAAGGATGCCTCATCTCGTTGTTAAAAACAACATTACCGCCGCGGGAGCTCTGGCTGTCGGCCAAACTCTCCAGCTAGGCAGTTTCGTCATGACCGCCTATTCGGCCGCTGCACCGACGATGATTTCTTGGGTCATCAAAAACAGCCTCCACGTCGGCTCGGAATTTGCCGAGCAGATGGATCCAATGGAGCGCTCTTCCCTAAACGAACTCTTGGATCGCATCGCCACCTTGGGAGTTGCTATGGACTATGATCGGATTGGGCTTAAACCCGATCGAAGGGAGATTAATTCTCCACCGGTCACCCATCATGTGCGGTGGTGGAGGAACAATGCGGCGATTCTTCCTCTATCTTGAGGACTAACTATGTCCGAATTCCTGAGCTCTCCGAGCTGGACACCCGTTTACGGGAGGACATCACCCAAACCCTGAACCTAGAGACAGGCAGCGGGCCAGACTCATCGGGCAACATACTGGAATCCGAACTTCCAAGATCGGAAACCCCTCGGCCCCTGGGTCTCAGATCGGGTAGGGGTCCCGAACTCAAATCCACCCACCCACCCAGACATAAACGATCTTTCCCACATCAGGAAAGAGCCCCATGAAATAGTACATCATTACTGGGCCAGATTCCTCCTTGTGATGAACAAGGTTAAGGACTGCCTCGAGGAAGACACAGTCTCACTTTTCCGCAATAACTGCATGGACAAGGGAATCCTTAACGCCATAAGTCGCCGTGACATATCACGCTTCGCCGACTTGGCCTCCATAGTACGAAAGTACTGTGCGATGGAAAGTGCCTGGAAAACCGACACGAAATTTTGGGATAATCCGGCTCCGAATATGCACCCAGTCCGAGGTAAAAGGGTGCACTATCATAAGACACCCGAGTTCATTACAAAGAAACAAAAACCCTCTACAGGGCACAGAACCATATTGGAGGGATGGCTTAACGGACCCTGCAAAATTCATAGCACAGCGGATACAATACCAACGCACAGCCTTAGAGCATGTTGGATACTCCGACAGGTGGCCAAAAGTGGTGAGGATCTTCTTATCCCAAATACCACAGAGCACCATCCCATGGATAACAATACGGTTTTAATAGTCTTTGAGACCTTCGCGTCAAATAATAGGTGCAAGCGAACACTCCGCAACATTGCCGAAATCTGCCACGTAGCAGCAATAAATCCATGGAGTGACACGGCTATTACCTTCAATGCCAGTGACGAACCTAAATTCCGAACAGCCAGAGCACCAGCCGCACTGGTCCTCAGTCCAATTGTGGACGGCTTTCGACTCACCAAAGTACTCATGGACGGTGACAGCAGATTAAACCTCATCTATGAGGAAACTCTTCACAAAAATGGAAATAGACTGGAACCGCATTGAGCAAAGTAGCACCACCTTTAGAGGAATCATACCCAGTCGGGAAGCACGATGCGCTGGGATAATCACACTAGATATGGTATTCGGTACGCCAGAGAACTATAGGTCTGAAGAAATCACATTTCAAGTGGCCTCGTTCAGGAGTGGATACCACTCCCTTTTAGGACGTGAGGCATTCATGATCTTCCAAGCCGTACCCCATTATGGGTACATGAAGCTCAAAATGCCCGAGCCCAACGGAATCATCACTCTCGCCAGTGATCCGGACACAGCACTCCGTGCCGAAAACAAAACAGTCGCACTGGCCCTCGAGGCATTATCCGAAGCCCTCTCGGCCGAAGAATTAACCATGCTACGCTCCACGGTGGACAGGGATGACACGATACTCGACAAGAGATCCAAGTCCACCTCTTTTAAACCAGCGGATGAAATAGTCAAATTCCAAGTCCACCCAACGAACCCTACAAAAACAGCCTCCATCGGGCCACAGTTAAACCCCGCCATGGACGCCGTACTACGAGATTTCCTGCGCGAGAATTGGGACATATTCGCCTGGCATCCTTCGGACATGCCAAGAATCCCACGCAGGTTGGCCGAGCATTGCCTCAATATCCTAAAGGGATTCAAGCCGGTCAAGCAGGCTCTTCGGCGTTTCTCTGAACCTAAGAGACAGGCCATGGGAGAGGAACTAGCCAAGTTATTGGAGGTCGGATTCATTAAGGAAATAAAACACCCGGACTGGCTAGCAAACCTAGTGATGGTACCAAAGAAGGATAAATCCTGGCGCCTTTGTGTCGATTTCAAGGACCTCAATAAAGCTTGCCCAAAGGATCCCTTCCCCTCCCACGCATTGATCAAATTATTGATGCTACTGCCGGACACGAGTCATTGTGTTTCCTCGACGCATACTCCGGTTACCACCAAATCAAGATGGCGGAGTCCGACCAAGCCGCAATGGCATTCATCACACCATATGGTCCCTTCTGTTTCAACACAATGCCTTTCAGGCTCAAAAACGTCGGCGCAACATATCAACGCATGATTTAGACATGTCTGGAGAAACAAATAGGCAAAACAGTAGAGGCATACATAGATGATGTGGTCATCAAAACTAAACACGTTGAATCTCTGCTAGACGACTTGAGGCTCACATTCGACAACCTCCGAACATACGACATCAAGCTCAATCCGGAAAAATGTGTTTTCGGCGTACCAGCCAGAAAGCTCCTGGGTTTCATTGTCTCCAGTAGAGGTACTGAAGCTAATCCAGCCAAAATCTGAGCTTTGTCACAGTTGGCTACCCCAACAGACCTCAAACAAATCCAGAAGTTAACTGGATGTGTGGCGGCTCTCAGCCGCTTTATCTCCCGCTTAGGAGAAAAGGCATTACCCCTTTATCGCCTCCTTCGGCGCACCGAACACTTCGAGTGGAGGGATGCTGCCACAGCCAGATTGGAAGAAATAAAAGCCATATTGGCAACCAACCCAATCCTGGTCGTGCCAAACATTGGTGAACCAATGCTATTATACATTGCGGCAACTCATCAAGTTGTAAGCGCGGTGCTCGTCGTCGAACGAGAAGCGGACGGACATAAATTCCCTCTTCAAAAGCCAGTATATTATGTATCCACTGTCCTCGCTCCATACAAATTAGGGTACCCACATTATCAAAAGATAGCCTATGCTGTATTCATGGCATCCCAGAAACTGCGACACTACTTTCAAGAGTGTTCGATTACGATAGCCTTGGAGGTGCCACTCAATGATATTATAAACAACCGTCACGCCACGGGCCGGATTGCCAAATGGGCCATTGAGCTCCTCCCATTCGACATAACATACAAACCCCGGTGAGCCATTAAATCGCAAGTATTGGCCGACTTTGTCGTCGAATGGATGGAAGCCGAACTCCCTAAAGAGTACGGCGCATACTCCAATTGCATTATGCACTTCGACGGCTCCAAAATGCTGGCTGGACTGGGGGCCGGCGTCGTCCTGACGTCCCCAACCGGAGATACAGTTCAATATGTACTGCAGATACTGTACACAGACTCCAACAATGCAGCCGAATACGAAGCCCTGTTACATGGTCTCCGGATGGCAGTTTCCATGGGCATTCAGCGCCTGAAGGTGCGGGGGGATTCGAACCTCGCAATATCCCAAATAAATGGAGACTTTGATGCCAAGGATCCGAAGATGGCGGCCTATCGTAACGCCGTCCTAAATATGTCAGCTCGGTTCGAGGGGCTCAAATTTCACCATGTGACTCAGAAAAACAATCAGGCGGCGGATATCCTCGCCCGCATCGGCGCAAAACGCGATGCCCCCCAACATCTTTTTAGAGAGGTTGTTTAAGCCATCCGTGGTATGGGAGGGGGACACCGGCAATATTAGTCCGGAACCGTCCACACTCGACACCGAACGCTCTGACATAATCGGAGGCTCTGCCACCGAAACAACACCTTCAGCCCATGTAATAATGGTCATCATAGCCCCGTGGATAGAACCATTCCTGGCCTACCTAACTAGGCAGGAACTTCCGGAGGACCAAAATGAGGCACGCTGCATAGTGCGGCGATCCAAGGCCTACAGGGTCCATGAGGGAGAATTGTACAAAAAAAGCACTACCGGAGTCCTTCAAAGGTGCATCTCCGAAGAGGAAGGGCGGAACCTTTTGGCAGAAATTCACGCCGGACTCGGCGGTCACCACGCCGCGGCCCGGGCTCTTGTAAGCAAGGCCTTCCGTACAGGATTCTATTGGCCGACGGCCCGGGCAGATGCACAGGACTTGGTCCAACGCTGCGCCGGTTGCCAGCTCTTTTCAAATCAAAGCCACATGCCACCCACCACCCTCCAAAAAATCCCCATTACGTGGCCCTTCGAGATCTGGGGGCTTGACATGGTTGGACCCCTTAAAGGGGGAACCCACAAGAAAAAATACTTACTGGTCATGGTGGATAAATTCACCAAATGGATAGAAGCCAAACCTGTTAAAACAGCCGAATCCAGACCGGTGATAGACTTCATATCCGGGGTCATACACTGTTATGGCGTCCCCCATAGCATCATCACTGACAACGGCATGAACTTCACGGCCGATGAGGTAAAACTCTGGTGCAGCAAAATGGGCATCAAGCTCGATTATGCTTCAGTCTATCACCCACAAACCAACAGCCAAGTTGAGCGAGCAAACGGTCTTATAATGAGCGGAATTAAACACAAATTAGTGTGTTCCTTAATGGAGTCTAACACGCACTGGGTAGAGGAGCTCGACTCCGTACTCAGGGGGCTGCAGACCACGCCGAATCGTAGTACCGGATATACACCCTTCTTTATGGTATACGGCATAGAGGCAGTCCTGCCCTGTGACATAATTCATGACTCACCTCGAGTGCACATG
The DNA here is from genome assembly GCF_018294505.1 of Triticum aestivum. Lineage (NCBI taxonomy): Eukaryota > Viridiplantae > Streptophyta > Magnoliopsida > Poales > Poaceae > Triticum > Triticum aestivum. The sequence goes on along the minus strand of NC_057797.1, from coordinate 269,823,762 downwards.
TACGAAGAAAGAGAAGCTGAGCTTGATCGGCAGGACAGTCTGAACACCCTGGTGGAGGAGCGCGACGTAGCAAAAGCTCGTTCCGCATTTTATCAGCAACAGGCTCGCAGATACCAAAGCAGAGAAGTACGGGCCAAAACTTATAATGTTGGTGAACTAGTTCTATGCCTGCCGGATAAGAAAAAGAACAAGCTCGAGCCCAAATGGGAAGGTCCCCTCATTATTGACCAAGTTCTGACCGGTGGAGCGTACCGACTGCGGGATGCATCGACTAATCGACTCGAGCCGAACCCATGGAACGCGGCCAGGCTCCGAAGATTCTATGCCTAGCGCCAGACTCTATGTTCGTCCCCTTCCTCTGTCCATTTTTTTGCATATACATTATCTGTCTTGTTTTTCTTTCTTTCTTTCTTTTATTCTTTCTCTAGGCCTTAAAGGGCCAACTTATGCCTCGCTTGCACATTATAGATGCGCTAGACACACTCATCATACCTGGGGGCTTCTTTCACAGAAGCTTAATTATTTATCTGGGCCTCATGCCTCGCACATGTGTTATACTTCCGCATGTACCTTTTTTCACCATTATATGCATCGATATGATTTAAGTTTTGGCCAAGCTGGGTAGCCTGGATCTTGTATTTATGCCCTACGTTCCGTTAATTCGGCTAGGGCATAAGGGGAGCACCTTTGCGATTGTTACTGCTGGGTCAGCCGGATGTGTACCTCAGACTGGGTGAAGCCGAAAGCTAGCGTTCTTAAGGGAATATTCGGTCGGTGAACAAAAGATGATTTTTATTTATTTTCCATATGTGCCCCGGATGTTTTTTTCCTGCGTTTCCTATTGCAGTTCGGACATGCACTTTAGGGCATGCGTACCTAGGGAAAGGAACCCTTAACAGAACTATTCTCCCTGGAAGATGTTTCTTAATACCCATGTAATATAACATAACTAGCTGGGCACTTGTCTGTTCAAGCACTAATGACCCCTACGCCTAGTCTCCACGCATATCCCGGTTCTTATATAACTGAGCGGGTATTCATATACACTCCGGACTATCGGGTCCCGAGGTTAAAGCGAAAAAGGTCCGCCATGACAAATGATCTACAATCCGGGTAGAAGGCATTATACATGTCACTTTAATTACATAGTCATGCAGACTGACTAAATTCCTCTTCTATACCATCCAACAGGCGGTCTAGTCTACAATCATGTTGGGAATACTTTGCGGCTAATTCTACTTGCCCATAAACTAAGCTAACGGGAATCTCTTTTCTGTCGGGCCCCATAGGTCCAACTTCGGCCATGTGATTTGGGTCAGCCTTGGTATACCGCGTCTTCACCATGGCCCAGGCTTCCCTGTCACCTTGATGGCAGGCCGATATCTTCCATAATCGGAAGCACCGTCTTGCTCCCTTGAGCTTCTCCGTAAGCTCTGCAACGCCTTCTAGCAAGGAGACAGATGGCCACAAGGCCAGGGCAACACCTTGCATCACCTGCCGAACTTGTTCGTGCAGTTGTGAGAGCTAGGATAGAAGATCACCCGCAGACCCGGGCATTTCCTCCGCGGGCCGACCTGTCAGCATACCTACAGACATAACGTTGTTAGCCGGCTTCTTCGCCAAACTCCTTCAAAAGGATTCGTTCAAGCACTTACTGAAAATGTCGCGTCGAAGCTGCTTATTCTCGTTCTCGGAGTCTGCAAGTTGGGCTCGAACGTCTTTCAGTTCCACGCTCAGCTTGGTATTGGCGTCTTGGAGATTGTTTTTCTCCCGCCTGACCTCAGTCAGCACGCGTTCGCCAGCCTGTAGCTGTCGCACGACATTCTGGTCCTACGGATTTTCTCCGGATTCATCTGCAACATCTATTGTTAGATCTGCAGCCACGCTGCACACTATATGGTAACCATCATTCTTTAAAAGTAAATGTTACCAGCAGGGGACTTTTTCAGTTCCATCAATGCGGCAACAGCGGCCCGCAGTTGGGTCTTGCATTCCTCTAGCTCATGTGACAGCCGAGTATTCTTCTCTGTAAGAACCTGCACAATAAAGATGATCCTTAAATCAGTTCTGCTAACTGTCTCAAGTCTCAGGGGCTACTGATAGATATAATCGTCAGATTCACTTACCCGTACATCCTTTACATACTGATCTGTGGCTCTGGCTAGACCATCTTGAGTAGCACGGAGGTACGCCTCTCCAGAATTGAAGGCCTCAAATGCCTCTGGTGAGAAACAAGCGTCGCGGAGTACGGCCCGACGGCGCCTATGATTCATGGCGCTTTCCACTTCTGAATTTGTGGCGGATAATCCATCTGCATCCTCTGTAGGAGGATTATCCTGCGCCCGCCCCGTATCGGTTTCTGCCTCTATGTCCGGTCCTGGCGCCCGACTGGTGGAAACATGATTAGCAACATCGCCGGACATATTCCGGCGAGCATTTTTTCTGATAAAGAAACACGGGCGTCATTACATTTCGAGAAATACGACAACCATGGAGCGGGGTTTCTGTTATACCTTTGCGCCGGCGTCTCCGTCCTGACCGCCTTCCTTTTTTGCCTGCCCGGCCTCAGTGCCTCTTGTTGGCGAGTTGCTGCGGGCTCGGCAGGGTGTCCCGAATGCCTTCCCTATAAAAACGCCATATGTATATGGTAGGTGAAGTGTCTAAAAGGGGATCCTAATTTTTGGAGTTGGGATTTTTTGGTTTTTCTTACGTGCGATGCGGGAAGCAGTCCGGGATAGTCGGCCGTAATGGCCACCATGGCATCATCGCAGCTTAACTGATAGAACTGTCGGTCTATCAGCCCCACGAATATGACCGGACCTTCTTCGAGTCCGGAGTCGAGGGCCCGGTCAGGGTCCTCTGGTTGTGGGGAGGGCTGTTGACCTCCTTTATGGCTTTTCGCAGTTCCTGCCGCAAAACGGCAAGGTGAATAGCTACGACAAAGAATGCGGGAAGGAACGGGAGTAAGGAAATACAACTCACCCAGCTTGGAGGATTGTACATGGAGAATCCATCACGTGGCTTGATGCGGATGAACTCCTCTTCCTCTCCCTTGAATAATTCGGACAGAATCTTTGCTAAAGCGGCAGCATTGTCCGGACCCTTACGCCCGCAACGGGTGGCGTCATCCGCCCCGTTAAAACACCACAAGGGGTGCCCTCGATATTGAAGTGGTTGCACTCCCCGCATTATGCATATTGACATAACTTCGAATTACTGTCAATCCTGATTGAGCCAGTGCTTTAATACGGTTCATCAGGTAAAGGACTTCTCCATTGTCTTCCTCCTGGGGGCTCCGTGGGCGCCAACTTCGGCGTTTCTTCAGAGGGGCATTGCTGAACTCAGGAAGACCCCGCCGAACAGGGTCCGGAAGGGGAACATCCTCCATATAAAACCATACCGAAGGCCAGTCTTTGGATGACTTCTTCGGGGTATCGGACAGGTATCCGGTTCCGACGATGCGCCATATTTCGGCTCCGCCCACTTGATAAAGTGACCCCCTCTGTGTGCAAGGGATGAGGCAAAATAGCCTTTTCCATGGCTCGAAATGAGCCTCGCAGCCCAGGAACAACTCGCAAAGAGCAACATAGCCGGAGATGTGTAAAATGGAGGCAGGGGTGAAATTGTGTAATTGGAGGCCGTAGAACTCTAGGAGCCCGTGGAGGAACGGATGAATTGGAAATTCGAGTCCCCTTAATAAATAGGGAACAAGGCAGACCCCTCCCCGTAGAGGGACTGGGGAAGCTCTCCGCTTGCTCCCCGTCATTGTAGGTGGCAAGCCCGGCTCGAACGGGCACCATGTATGCTGGAGGGAGAAATCTCTTAGTCTGCAGTTCGATTAATCGACTGTGTGGGACGGAACACCTCTCCCAATCACCGGGCTTAGGGCTACGGGGCGGGAGGAGGAGCTGCGGAGGTCGGCCATGCTGGAATGGATCTTTCCGAAGCGCGCTCTGATGGATTCTTGCTGGGGGAGGATGGTGTGGATCGGATCTGAGAATCCCCATCCTTTTAATAGACAATTTATTTATCTGGCTAGGGGGCGAATGTAAAAACACCCTGGCGCCTCGTATTCATTCGACGCGTGGGAAATAACCCTTATTGGGCATAGAAGCCAAGAGATCTAAACATTTATGGGGCCGGACACTGCTTTACAAACGTTCAAAATATGGAGAAGAACCCGCCTTGCAATGCCAAAGACAACACTATGCGCCGGATTCAACGTCATTGAAGTCTAGTTCGGGGGCTACTAAGGGGGTCCTGGATTAGGGGGTCTCCGGACAACCGTACTATGTCCTCTGGCCTGACTGTTGGACTATGAAGATACAAGATTGAAGACTTCGTCCCGTTTCCGAATGGGACTCCACTTGGCGTGGAAGGCAAGCTAGGCAATACGGATATGTATATCTCCTCCTTTGTAACCGACCTTGTGTAACCCTAGCCCCTCCGTTGTCTATATAAACCGGAGGGTTTTAGTCCATAGGACAACAGACAATCATACCATAGGCTAGCTTCTAGGGTTTAGCCTCTCCGATCTCGTGGTAGATCAACTCTTGTAATACTCATATCATCAAGAATAAATCGAGCAGGATGTAGGGTTTTACCTCCATCAGGAGGGCCCGAACCTGGGTAAAACATCGTGTCCCCTGCCTCCTGTTACCATCCGCCTTAGACGCACAGTTCGGGACCCCCTACCCGAGATCCGCCGGTTTTGACACCGACAACCACCACTTCCGCATAGGCTTACCAACCATACACTTCTTCCACACCGACTTAACCCAATTTTGTTTGTGTTGAGAGTTGTGTCTCCTAAGGTGTTTCGGCTACTTAGGGACTGTGCTTCCAACTCCGACACCGTGTATAGTCCACCACCTTACCCTCCATTTCCGCATTGCGTACTCCACAACCCATCATTCCCATTTCGCAATTCCATTGAGCTTTCACAAAACCACCACCGCATTCCCGCTACCACCATTTGACATTTGACATTTGAGATTTTGAGTTCGCGGTTTTTCCATTTCCTAAGGTGTTTCGGCTACTTAGGGACGAGTCTCCATCATCTTGGTATCTCCATCAAGATCACCGCCACTCATCATCGACACGGACGGTAACCTCCATATCATCTTGGTATAGTGGTATCCCTCCATTGTATATTCCCTTGCCATTGCATTGATAACCCCTATCCCATTTTGCATCACTTGCCTATCGAGACTAGCCATTTGAGTATTGCCGGCAATGTTACTTGTGCACATTAGTGATCTACACCTCCCATTGCATATATGCCGTATCATATTGGTATCATCATATCATCTCCTATGCCTCAAGTTTGTTCCCGCATATATACAATTGCTCTCATGGTTTGTGCATTGTGCCAAAGTGGCCATACAAAAAAACAAGAATAAGCATTTAAGCAAAAGAGTGAACAAAGAGCTCGTAAGCAATAGCCATATCATCATACCACATTGCATATGAGATCATCTTGGATCACCTTGTGAGAAACACCGGGAACCATACATACATAGCATACTTGGGATAAAAAGTTATCCATTTTGCATCTTATAGGTTATGCACAAGTGTCGTATCGGCCTATTGAGAAATCGTGCTAGCGTTTCTTTTGAGTTGTGCAACACGAGCGTTTTCCATGGATTCCACATTTTGTGCTCATCCTTGGTTGCACGACCCCATTTATCTATCTGTGTGTGTTTCCGTGTGCCACGTATTGCTATTGGTCTACTTGTTTCACTTGCGAATTTGTGAATCTCTTTCAACATTATTGACTCTTGCTAACATTTTGCATCAAATTTTTTGTGCCACTATCCTCACCGAGCTCCACCATAAGCCTTATTTGTGTAGGTGTGACAAACCGACAAGAATTGGTACCAATTGTGCTATTTCCTTGTCCACATTGGAGTGATCATTGATCCACTTTCAACTTCGGTCAAGGTACATTTGGTATTCGTTCTTCTCTTTCTACCACTCACATTTATCTCTTGGAGTGATGGATAGGCAAGTAATTTCATCTCCGGACTTCCAAAACAACGACGGCGTGAACAACTACATCACCAAAGCGTCAATCTTCGATCTACAACGACAAATGCAAGGCGCACAATCAAGATTGTGAGAGCGCATCGAGAACCTCTCCATCGACATTTGTCACTCCGAAGCAAGGAAAAGGGACTACAACGACAACAAGCTTTCCGTGCACAAGGAGGAGCAAGATGCAAGGATGGAGGAGATTCGGACCTTGTTGATCAACCGTTCTTCCCCTTCATCATCCTCAAGGTGGCGACGTTCAAGTCACAAGTCTTCGGAGCGCAAAAATGATGCAAGCGCAAGTCATCCATGTCCACATCTCCATGGCGACCACCATCACGTTCGTGATCCACCTCGTCATGAAGGGAAAGTCACCTCCAAGCAACATGTGCACAATGACGATGAACGACATCTACTACGAGCTCAAGTGTGACAACGACACCATCATCATGAAGATGCTCACCAAGCGCAAATGTACAAGTCCCAACAAGCTCTACTTCACGCCAAGTCCAAGCTTCATGAGCAAAAGAGAAGACCGAGAGACGAGCACCACCAAGACGGAGCTACGACTACAACAACCACTTCGGCATATTCGCCAAGTGCTATCAAGGCATCTTCTCCTTTGGACGTATGGCATCTTCGCCTACTTCCCGTGAGTTCGCCTACATCGACATCATCAAGTACAAGGCGACCACCTACGAGCGAGGGCGACACTTCCATCTTCGAAAGCCCCTCAAGGAAGATGGCCGAGCATGGAAAATTCCCTTCGGTCATGGAGACGAGCTATGAGGTGCCACATCATATGGACCTCCTACAACAACAAGACGGTGACAAGAAGGTCGAGCAAGGGCCATCCCCTTCGACCACAGCGACGAGCATGAACCTCTTCAACAACATGAAGACAGCGCCCATATTGGACTCAATTACTCCGAGTCAAGCTACGAGACCGCACATGAGACCTTATCTTTGGTCTTAGAGGAGAGTGATGATGTGCCATCTTCGGCCTTCATCCACGGCTACAACTACGACATGATTGAGCATGGAGACATTTGTACCAACATCTCTCCGACACCTACATATAAAGAGATGCCCCAATTCCCATGTGAGGAGAGGCACCCCACCATGAGTGATATGAGTGACTCCACCATTTTTGACATTGAGTGCATTTCGTATGAGAGGATGAGTGTGACCACCACTAGCCCCACACTTGAGAGCATCCAAGAGGGAGTGAGTGAGCCACCACACTTAGTGAGTGAGGTAGTTGACACGACACGCGAGGCAACTTTGATCTCTAATGACTTAACCTCTACTCCTAGTGTGTTTTCTTCTTTGGTGCTAGATCTCCTACATGATGACACGCCTATCCTTGACGATTCCATTCCTCCAGTGGAGACGACGATGGCCATGGTGGACGCTGCTACACCCCCACATGGTTCCATCAAGATGAAGATGACCACGACTTGGTCTTCGACACCTCACCTACAACACATGAGCGATGCTCCAACGGTAACATAGGTGACGGTACTTCTCTTGTCCCACTAGTGGACTGTCTCACTTTGGGATCTTAAGTGTGGAAAGAGTCTAGTCTCTTCCATTGCCAACAGTGAGTGTAGGCTGTCTTTCTACTCGGATAGGAGTGCGCGCTAGAAATCTCTTCTCTTCTCTTCAGCAACAGTGGATCTCTAAGCAGGTGGCTAGAAAACCTTCCGGAATAGGAGGAATATCAGATAGTTTCTCATCAGGAATGGAATTCGGTTTCCAATCTGGTCACACATGACTCTTGCCCTAAAGCAATTTCTTGATTAGGAGCAGTGGGTGGCCCATAGAAAGGAATGCCTGCCTATCCATAGCCGGGCAAATTGCTGCATATTCAAGTCACCCAATTCTCTTCTCTTGCACTATGTCTATTGGAATGGACCCTTGATTCTCCAGCAGATCCTCCTGGTATGGAAGGATATCATCCACAAAACAGATTGCGGAAAATGCCATCCAAGTTCGCAAAGGAGCGGTCTTCCTAATCTCTCTTTTGTTTGTGGGAATCTCTAGTGAGACCTGTGATAGAAGGGGTAAAGGTGAATTTCAGTCCTCTTTCTCTCAGAAATATACGCCACATGCCAGTGACGATCTCTCTCAACACACTTCCATCTAGGAGATGCATGTTAAGCTATCCCTTGGATTATAGCCCAATGATTTCTTGCATGATGTTAATCCACCTATTCCCATGCTTCATGCTAGTGCGACTTCTTCATGTAATGACTTACCTATCTATGATGAATATGATGATGAGCATGTTGATTTGACTAGTTGTGATGCTATGATCCATAGGATATCATGTGAAAATTCTATTGGTCACATCATGTTTGATAATCCTTTAAACTTGTCATATGCTATGAGTGAGATCTCCCATATCGCATCATTTCAATCTCAACATAGTAGCTATGCATGCCCCATTCAAATAAATCCCATTTGCACTTATGGCATAGATGACGAGATGATGGTCATTGGCTTTTGTTTTTCATGTGATGATATTGCCATGCTTCCTTTACGTGATTTGTGCAATTCATCTAATATGCCATGCCATGATCACATTGTTCCAATTATGCATTGTTTTGGATGTTGTCAATATTCTCCATGTGATGTTTCCATTAATGCTCATGAGGAGACCCCCATAGTTTCCTCATACATATTAGGAGATTTTGATGCATTCCATACTTTGCATGATTCTCATAATTGCTTACACCATATGCATTCCACGCATAACAATGCTCTACATATTTCTCATGATGCATTGCCCAATTTGAGTCTCCATTATGCTATACATCACAACAAACCTATCATGATGGATGACATGTTTCTATATCACGCATCTCATTTATTTGAGCATTGGATATTTGGTGCTAACCAACACAAACATGTGTGTATCATGATGGATGATGTGTACATATACCACGCACACATAATTTTTCCTTTTCCTTTGTTTTGTGTAGGTACTTATGAACACTCGTCAACCTCACAATCCCATGAGTTGACGAAACGAACTCTTGAGAGCAAAGATGACCTGGGATCCCGTGAACTATCCTTCCCACCGTTCTCTTCGCGCACAGACTACGTGCAACTCTTTTACTTGCCTCTCACACGGCTATGGGCTATTTACCATTTGTCACCTTATGCCCATTATATCGTGTTCACTTTGCATGTTATGCCTATTTCTATGCCTTTGCCATGAAATTGTGACCCTTGCTTGCATCTACCCATGATTCACCATTATGCTACTCCTATGTGTATCTGCATGCTTGGTGGATATCCTTGTTGCTTTTGCCATGTTTATCATGTGCCTCATGCTATTGATGCTATTTTACTCAAAGCTTGCCTTCATGCTTGTGATATGTCTTGTGCATTATTCATAACCACTATTTGCACACATGACATACTTGACATGATTCCTTCTAGTACGTTGCATCTTCGCACTACTAGCTTGCTTGCCTTGATTCATATGATTGCTTGCTTTGTCGCATCACCCATGTTCCACTCTTACTTGCTTTCTTGGGTTGATGACATATATGTTCATGTCTCTCACATGATATATTTTGTTCATTGTCGCTTGCCTCCAATTGTTGCATCTATGCTTATTGATCGTGGAGACTTGGACACTTTACTTGTGATGCATGCTTGCTTGTTTGAGCCTATTGTATTTGGTTGTTCTCGCATCATATGCCTCCATACTATGAAATGCTCCCTTGTCCTTTCTTATGATGAGCATGATGCATCCACTTGTTGGGTATCTTACCACACGAATGATTGGTTTTGCATTTCCGCTAGCCTCATTTGTTTTTCCGAGTGTTTGTCATGTTATTTCATTTTGAAGGATTCATAAGGCGATACCGTCATGTCACAATTTGGTCATGTGAAGGCATACATGATGTGCAACACCAACATTCGCGAGAATCTCCTAAAGGTGAACTCCTTCCCTTTGAGCCATCCTCAAATATGCATATTGGATGGGTCATTCTTTCATTATTGTTTCCTTCTTGTTGTCTACATGTTGCACCTATTGGATGGAGGACCGACATTCAAGATTGGCTCTATGGATCTTCGCATTGAGGAGCGCTCGGACTTCTTGGATGCACCTTCGAACCTCCACTCATGCCACGACATCGAGCATTGGTACACCAACACCTCCATATTTGTTGATTGTGCTCTCACATGTCATGCTCAATGGACATATCATACACATGACAAATTTGCATCTTATGCATGGATCGACTCACACTATGATTGCCTTGTTGCATCTTGTATTCCCATGTCATCCATGATATATGAGCTTGTGCATTTCCTTAGCAAATTTGTTGTGATCTTTCTTGATGGCATATTCATACATCATGATCATATTGCCCATCATCAATTGCATGATCACATACTCATATTGAGCATCCATTGACATATTCATGCTATTGATAAACCATCTCTCTATAACATCATTTCACACCATGGTTGCATTGATCATATTCACAACACATTAGTGCGCAATGAATGTTTTTGCTCCCATGAATGCTTTGCATACCATTCCATCTCTTTTGGATAAGCTTCATGCACCTTGTCATGATCAATCTTGTTGCACGGACTCATTCTTACATGATGGACACTTTGTGTGCACTAACCATTGTATTTCCAAGTGTCGCTTGTGTTTGCTCTTTTTGCATGTCTATCACACCAGAGACACCTTGGAGTACTTGGATTGCGCAATGCTTGCAACTCCATCCAACTACAAGTCCGTCCACAACATACGTTTCCATGGTGATGAGGATCACGATCCGAGGTCGGATCTTTCCCAAGGGGGGAGATGATGCGGAGCATCCCATGTTCATCCCCATGTACATTTCGACTAATCTCCAAGCCCCAAGGATACATAAGATGAGACCTCGACTATACACCATTGGACACAAGGTGAACTCACTCCTCTCCAGACTTTCACTTTCCACATGTGAGACATGGCTACTACCTCAAACTAGTGTGCTCTGCATGTCCAGGAACCAAGAGGAAGCCCATGGACAAGAAGGCGAGGACACCAAGCATGAGGAACAAGACGAAAGGCTACGGAAGAAGCTCCAGCCACCGGAAGACCGACCGGGACCGGACGTCCGATGCCTGAAGACCCACCAGACGACCGGCCTGGACCGGAAGACCGGTGAACCTGCACCCGAGCCAAATGAGCGGACGTCCGACAAGTCCCGAATGTCCGACACACTCCAGCGACCGAACGTCCGACCGTCTCCGGAAATCTGGTGCCACGTCAACCGAGCCAAATGCCGGACGTCCGACAAGTACCGGACGACCGGACCCTCATGAGCCACCGGACGTCCGATACCCGTTGGACGTCCGACGCCTGTCTGTGCACAGTGTATCGGGCCAAGCCCATGTATCCCTTCGCCCTCACTTACCCCTTCATGGCCCTAGACTATATATACTCCTCCACCTCCACCATTTGAGCGTCAGCATTGGTTTAGCTCATATTTAGAAATAGAGCATTGCTCATCCACATCGGATCTACTCCACGAGAGAGACCGCAGCCCCTCTTCGGAGAAGATCCCTTTGGATTCAAGACCTCCTTGCGAAGAAGATCATCAAGACCACCTCTTGGGCGGCCCCATCAAGACCTTCTCATGGAGAAGACCGTTACCTCTTGTATCGTCCATTGTTGACTTTAGATCTTGTATCTCCCTTTGTGTTCATGGGTCTAGCACATGTGTGATCATACTTGTTGGTTTGAGTGTCCTCTTGTGTTCCCCTCGTGATTTTCCCCTCGTGTTCTTCGTGTTCATCGCGGGATCCACTCCTTTCGTGAAAGATCGGCCACATAGGGTTCCACCCTACATCACCTAGCTTCATCCATAAGGGCCTGAACATTGTTATTATCATGTGGCGGGTCATGCCCACGGGGCGGGCTATGATGCCGCTCGCTGCTGGAAACCGTCGGCGATGCAGTGCGCCGGCTATAACTTCGGTTGTGGCGTGGAGTTGAGTGAATTCGCTCACGGCTATATGAGTAAGCCGCTTGCTGAGACACCGCCGTCTGAAGAAGTTCCATGGCATTTCGGGTCTCAATCGCATTCGGAGACTCACATTCTACAGGAAGAGCCGCCAGCAGAGAAGCCATGGCAATCATATTATCGAGTGGGTGGAATAATGACTCAGGGGTATTGGCACTCCCTGTGGCGGGGTCAAGTCCATACGAGGTGGGCCTGTTATACGAGGCTGAGCCGCCGCCCCGGTCACAGGTGCCTCAGCAGTCCGAGTCATACCAGGCGGGTTATTTGGTCCTGCCCCAGGTGTATTGAAAAGATTCCTCGCCTCAAACTACAGAGGTAGAAGTCTCGGGTGTCTCCTTCGTAGAACATCATTTGATGTGTTTTGGTCCAGGCTCAAACGAAAAGCCACGACCCTTATCTGTCGCGTCTCAGCATCCAGGGCGGCTCGCTCTATGGCCATCCTAACGTTTTCTGCCTCAACATCCTCTCGCGCCTTGTCCACCTCATCTCGTAGTTTTCCAACCTCCGTATTATGCTACACTTGAGTCGCCGGAATCACTTCCACAGCCAAAAGAGTCGCCAAAGCATCCAGGAGTTCAGATAAAACTTGAGCCGGCGGACGCGTAGAATTGTTTGCACCCGCCGTTGCAGCAGCAGTTGAACTGGACGTCATGGCCACAACAGTTGAAGACTGTAACACTAGTTGTGTGCCGGCCATGAAGATTGCAGCAGTGCTCTGCGGCTCATAGTGCTCCAGAATACTGTCACCACCGGAATAGCCCCCAAGCCCGCTGTCTTGTATCCGATAGATTGATTCGGTCTCGCCGATTGAGGACTCATCACCTGAATAGATGGTCATCTCTCCACCAGACACAGAACCTTCCTCAAGATCCACGCCATGAACAAATCTGACGAAAGCACACTTCCGGATGGGTTGGACCCTGGCGGGTCTCGCGCGCCGAGCCGTTTCAATGGTGTCGGTTTAGGCGCCCGGCTCAGGCTCCGATCCGCCGATCTTGCCGATGAAGACTTGAATTCCGCCAAGGGGACCCGGTGCCCGTACTCGATTGAATTGGCCTCGGGACTCCAGCCAGAATCGTTGATGTAGATCTTGCCACGATGGGTTTTGGTCATCCGGCCCACGGTGTATCCCTTGATCCCTAAGAGCATCTCCAGTCACGCCCCCAACACCCCCCCCCGAAGGCCATTTTTAGCGCCGGCACCGAAAAATCGGCCCAGTCGTGCCCCCACGAGCCTGTTTTTCACCGGATTGGGCCAAAATTGGCGCCAGCGCACCCAACCTGAACCCGGCGCGCTGGGGGGCGCCCGAGGGCGCCGGCTCGAACGTTTTGGCGCGAAAGAGTGGCGGGACCGGCGCGTCAGCGAGACGAAGGCTGGTCGTCCTCATCGTCTCGGTTTTCCCACGGGGAATCAATGCCAGCATGCCATTGATTCACGGGAGACGAAGTGCGGCGACGCCGCCCCGCCTTCCGCCACGCGTGTCGCACGCGGCCGCCCCCGAGCCGCTATATACCCATGGCCGCGCCGGTGAGGCACCCATCCATCGGCAGTCCTCCCCCTCCTCGCCGCCACAATTCCTCCCCTCTCTCCGCCGTTCGAGCCACTCTCTCTCCCCCCGGCAACCATGAGCGCGAGGTACCCCGGCGACGCGACGGCGGCCAAGGGTTTCAGCCGCCTCTCGCTGAATGAGTGGGAGGCAAACCTCCTCCACGAGTCCAAATACCCCGCGCCGCCTGACGTACGCCTTCCGTCGCGGTGGAGGCTCAGCGTCGGCGGGGTCCCTGTCCTCCCTCTGCCCGTCCCCGAGACACCCTATTTCCACGCCAAGATCGAGCATACGCGGGCGTCCCTGACGGCCGCGGAGCGGGCACTCCCAGAGTACGCCGCCGACAACCACGTGGCGTGGGCGGCGTACTTCGAACGCCGGCAAGAGGAGCGGCTCGTCTCCACAAACAACGCGCCGATGTCGTGCGGCCACAACAACAGCGAGGGCCGCTGCCTGTGGTGGGGCGTCCCTGGCCGCACGCTCAGCGGCGTCCTCGCGCACGTCGAGGGCGGCAACGACCCGCCGCTCAGTGAAGCAGCGCGCCGGGGCGAGGGGTCTCTGTTGACGCCATGTGAAGGAGGAGAAGCATCGGCCGTAGTTTAGTTTTTTTCGTCCCTTTTATTCGTGTAAAAACGGCTAAATTTCGCCGAAATTTGGCCGTGTTTGTTCAAATTTGGCCGTGTTTGTTAAAATTTGGCCGTGTTTGTTAAAATTTGGACGAACTGTGGGGGTGTCTGGGGGAGACCTAGGGGCGGCGGCTGAGAACGTGCTCGCCCCCACGCCGAAAAAAACGCCGGCTCGCCCCCAAGCGGTGCTTTTTCGTGCCCTTGGGGGGCCGAACGACTAGAGATGCTCTAAGAAGCTGCCCTTTAAGAACTCAAAAACCACCGTGCTCTAGCCCCACAGTGGCGCCAACTGTCGTGGATTTAACACGGTAGATGCCCTAGTGAAAGGACTTAGGTGTGGAGCCATCACAACTAGGTTAGCTTGAAGGGGTTGAATGGGACAAAGGACACAAAGAGTTTACCCAGGTTCGGCCCCTCGTAATGAGGTAAAAGCCGACGTCCTGTATTTAGTTGTATACACAGGTCGAGACCCGGAGGCTTACAGAGTCCCGGCTAGCTCACCTGACGTGACCGGATCGGTTTCTAACTAATCAAGTCTTACAGAGCAAGTCTTCACATGGCGGTTCACAGGCCCGGGTCTTGGGCCTTCACGAGGCCTGCCTCCAAGAGCCGCCATCTTCGTACTTCTCCTTGGGCCTCCTTGGACCTTCTTCATGTTAAACCGCCAACAGTGTAACTCGGCCCTTCCTGGGCGAGTCACACCTCGGAGCTATATCCCCAACAACATTCATGTATACAAATTCACAAACCTTAACACCAATATCCGTACTTAACTTTAATCATTCACCCACACAATCACATATCACTACCTTAATATCACAAAACTATTGCAAGGAATCAAATCTATCCTATTTAATGATCTACAAGTTTCATGCAAGTTTTTATTATACCATCGTTATATACCCATTATTTTTAGACCAACCATATAACTCATGCAAGTTACCACTTCCATATTCAACTCTCCAAAAAAATTAATCGAAGCAAGAGAGTCTTAATATTTTCTACAAAAACATATCACCATGCTTAATCAAATATAAGTGATGTACAAGAGCAATTGCCTCAACTCAAAATAGATATAAGTGAAGAATAAATGAGCATATAAATATAATATGAATGTGTGTCTTTCATAATAAGTATGATCAGGAAACAATGATCGTGAAAACCAGCAAATAAACCAAACAAAAAGAAATGACACTCCAAGCAAAACACATATCATGTGAAGAATAAAAATAAGCTCCAAATAAGATATACTGATAGTTTTGAAGACGAAAAAGGGGATGCCATCTGGGGGAATCCCCAATATAGTTTCCGATAAGGGCAAGGTGTTCACAAGTACACTATGGCATCAACTATTCAATCTTACAAACACAACTTTGAACATAAGCTCAAGCTACCACCCACAAACCAATGGTTAAACAAAGCGATTAAATAATTGTCTTGAAACTTATCTGCATTGTATGATGCAGACTTGCCCTACTAAGTGGTCTAAGTGGTTACCTCTAGTAGAATTTTGGTATAATACCAATTGGCACCTTGCTTTGGTCAAGTATCCTTATGAAGTTCTATACATATACAAGAGTAAAGACTTCAATGTGCAGGAGGATGCCTTATCTACTTCACCAGATCTCGAGAAGTGGATGCGGAACAAAGATAATATGACTAAACTCATCCAACAACAATTACTCCGTGCACAACAACGTATGGAAAGTTAGCTAGACATACATAGAGTTCAACGTACCTTTGCTGTGGGTGATGAAGTTTATCTGAAATTACAACCCTGTGTGCAAACGTCAGTAGCACACCATTTGAATCTGAAACTGGGTTGTAAGTACTCTGACCCTTATTAAATCTTGTAGAAAGTGGGTGTTCATCCATATAAATTGGATCTACTAGCTAGCAGCTTGATTCACCTTGTGGTGCATGTTTCACTCGTGAAGAACCTACCAACGCAAACTCCTCCTCAACCAGATTTGCCATCTACTTGCACTACATTGGATTTTGGTATTAATCCTTTATGTGTTCTCAACTCCAAACTGGGACATGTAGGACCATATCCATAGAGCTGGTACTTGTTCAGGGTCGTCCTTGCCAGTGTCTTATTGTACTTCGGAGAACAAAAATTCCCTTGAGGTGGCATAGCCGAATGCACCTGCCTAGGGTCATGCAGATTTCGAAGGAGGGGAATTATCACAACAGAGCCCACTACCGCCATGATGATGCTCACTACGACCCTAGCTTAGCAGCATAGCTAGAGTGTGAGTCGTGGCTGTGCCCACTGTACCGTGCTGAGAGCATATGTATTCCACAGCTAACATGTGAGAGGGGTATGAAAGAATAGGAACTTAGTTGTAACT
>NC_057797.1:268829732-268835417 GCF_018294505.1 Triticum aestivum | reverse complement strand
GGCCATCGCGGGCGAGGGTGAGGGAGACGAGGGAGAGAGTGGGGGGGGGGATGAGAGGGGGACGTGGGGGTCGGCGTGGCATCCAGGGCGTCGGTAGAAGCAGGAGGTGGCCGGCGTGTGGCCGCGGGTGCTGGCCACATGCTCCTCGTCCTCCTGGCGGGAGGAGGACGACGACTGGCAAGGCCAGTCGGCTGGTCCGAGCCAGGTGGGCTGGGCCAGCACAGGTAAGGCCCAGGTGGGCTTCCCTCTCTCTCTCTTTTTTTGATTTGTTTCTGTTTTTCTATTTAACTGCAACTGTTGGGCTTTATTAAAAATACTAAAACGTTTCCAAAATCCTGAAAATAATTGTGGGCTCTGTTTAGAATATTTCCAACAGCAAACATTTATTTCCAGAATTATTTGAGCATTTAAATTATTTTATAGCATTTAAATGCCCAAAGTCAAATACTTATGATTTAATTCAATGACCTTCTATTGAAAATTGTGCACCAATTTTGCCAGAGGTTCTAACCCAAGACAAAGAGAGTGAACTTTTTAGAAGGGCATTTCAGGTTCATTGAAAAATAATTTTAGTAAACCCTAGTTGTTTCGAGGGGGGTGGGGGTTCTGTCTTCCCCATTTCAAATTTAAGAGGAATTTAAACATGATGCACACTCTAATGCTTGAACTAACTAGGGTGTGACATGTATTTAGGAACGGAGAGAGTACATATTAAAGAAGAACGGAAGACGAACATGGTAAAGAAGAGCAAGCAGATTTTGGATAATAAAATGTTGGTTGCGCAGTGCCCACACATGATGAACCAGAGAGCATTAAGAATGCAACTCCTAGCTGTCTCTCGACCATTTCAGGCGGTTGGATGAAGATCCTACGTCTCCTAACCCTTCTTCTTCCTCGTCTTCGATTCTTCCCATACAGAACACCGCACGGGCCGCCGGCCGGACCACTGGCCCCCACCGCCTGTGTTCCTCCGCCACACCCACCCCACCCCCACCCCAACCCCCACCCGCGTCAAGTTTTCTTCCTTCAGCGAGGCCCCATAACCACCCGAGCCCCTTCGATCGCACCGACGAACTCCGGCGAGCTCTGAAAAATCGACTGACCCAATTTTGAAATTTAGTCTAGTGTGATTTAACTAGTGTGGAATATAAAAGGGGAAAACCATAAGCATTGCGAGTATGGTGTTGAGCGTGCCATGGTGGATCTGAAGGTGCAAACCGGACAAAGGCAACTTCGCAACGAAGACAAGAAATCAGAGTAAAGAAGTGGCGATCTATTTTCTTGCTGCGATAAATAAGTTGAGCAGATACGAAAGAGTACCGCCTCTAGTGCGGCGCCGTGTACGCATCTGCTAAGAATTTGATGGTGCTGCGGTAGCGATGGCTGTCGGCGGCGTGGGAGCAGATCTAGGAGGGTAGACGGTGGCGGCGGGGTGCGGTAGACGAGGCGGTCGTAGTAGCGGTGCCGGCAAGGTGGCCGACGGCCGGGATGAAGCGAGAGGACGTGATCCAAGGATCCCGGTCCGAAGCTGTGGATGAGAGAGGTCAATATCTTGTAATGGACGGCGGCGTCGGGGTATTAGCTCGGGCATGGTGGAGAAGGACGGCGGTGGATGGGGTGGCGGACGGCGGTGGACTGAGGAGGGTGGGGTGGAGAGGGTGTTTTGGCGCCCACGGAGTACTAATGCGGAAAAGGGAGGTAGAGAGGAAGGGGGGGACCATGTATTCAGGGCGCGCTTGTCTCAAATGCGAGGAAATTTACAAACTTAGCCACCGTTTCAAATTTCTACTACATCACAGCAACACTAGTCGGTTGGGGATAGGACGGTAATCTCGCATACACCGAATATTTGCCGACGAGAGTTTGTTTTTGGTGCCCACCGTGTATGAATATAAATCGGGGAGGGAGTCGATTTCGGCCGAGGACACACTGTGTTTTGGCGCCCACCGTGTATGAATCCGGGTGAGAGGCGGTTACGTCACGTTTGGGTGAAATTACAAACCTACCCCTATTGAAACCTTTAGAAATCCAGCATATAGGCTTTGCATGGCAGGGATGGGCAGTAGTGATTTCCATCTCGCTGATTTTGGTTTTGGGCGGTTACTGCGACTTTCCCCGGTTCGCTCAAATTTTGCAGAGTGCATGTTTACCGTGCCAACTCAATTCGAATCCTGTTTGTATTCTATTTTTTTCTGGGCGGGATCCATTTTCAATTGGAATTACATTCTATATACATCATTTATATATATATACTTTCAAAAGCACAACAAAGAATTCTTGTAACACCCTCGATGCGACTATATCTCCCACGTGTCGAGGCACGACTTAGAGGCATAATCGCATTGAAGGCATATGTCGCAAGTTAGGCAATCTTCACAACATCCCATGTAATATAGATAATAAAAGGGGAGATAACATAGTTGGCTTATACTCGCCACGTCAATCAAGTACATAAATAACATTACATCATCCAAACACTCATGGCCCGACTACGGCGCCAAAATAAAAGACAACCAAACATGCGACACTATCCCGATCGTCCCCAATAGGGCACCACTACTGATCATCAGGAAAGGAAACATAGTATCGTTGAGAGTCCTCGTCAAACTCCCACTTGAGCTCGAGTGCGTCACCTGGAGCGGAATCATCAGGCCCTGCATCTGGTTTAATAGTAATCTGTGAGCCATAGGGACTCAGCAATCTTGCACCCTCGCGATCAAGACTATTTAAGCTTAATAGGAAAAGGCAAGGATATATATGTGGAGCTGCAGCAAGCGACTAGCATATATGGTGGCTAACCTGTTCGCAAAAGAGAGCGAGAAGAGGAGGCAAAGCGCGAGCGAGAAAACTAGAGGACAACCTGCGCAAGCATTACTCCAACACCGTGTTCACTTCCCGGACTCCGCCGAGAAGAGACCATCACGGTAACTCACACTGTTGATTCATATTAACTAAATTAAGGTTCAAGTTATCTACAACCGGACATTAACAAATTCCCATCTGCCCATAACCACGGGCACGGCTTTCGAAAGTTCAAATCCCTGCAGGGAGTCCCAACTTAGCCCATGATAAGCTCTCACGGTCAACGAAGGAATAGACCTCCTCCCGAGACGTTCCGATCAGACTCGGTACCCCGGTTCTTCAAGACAACTCCGACAATGGTAAAACAAGTCCAGCAACACCACCCACTGTGCCAACAAATCCCGAGAGGAGCTGCACATATCTCGTTCTTAGGGCACACTGGATAAGCTAAGCGTACGGGAGCCAACGTAACCCAAGTTGCCAAGGGACGGCCCCGCACGGTGCTCTAGGTTGGACCAACGCTCAGAGGAGCACTGGCCCGGGGGGTTTAAAATAAGATGACCCTTGAGTCCGTGAAACCCAAGGGAAAAGGCTAGGTGGCAAATGGTAAAACCAAAGTTGGGCATTGCTGGAGGAGTTTTATTCAAGGCGGACTGTCAAGCGGTTCCCATTATAACCCAACCGCGTAAGGAACGCAAAATCCGGGAACATAACACCGATATGACGGAAACTAGGGCGGCAAGAGTGGAACAAAACACTAGGTGAGAGGCCGAGACTTCCACCCTTTACCAAGTATATAGATGCATTAAGATAACATGGCAATAAAATGATATCCCAACAAGTAAATAATGTTCCAACAAGGAACGGTCTCCAATCTTCACCTGCAACTAGCAACGCTATAAGAGGGGCTGAGCAAAGCGGTAACATAGCCAATCAATGGTTTGCTAGGACATGGTGGGTTAGAGGTTTGACATGGAAATTTGGGAGGCTTGAAAGCAAGTGGTAGGAATCGTAGCATTGGCATAGCAAAAGAGCGAGCATCTAGCATAGCAAAGATAGTAGTGATTTCGAGGGTATGATCAGCTTGCCTTCAAAGTTGACACAGTTGACTAGATCCTCGAAAGCAAACTCAACGGGCCCCTCGTTAGTGAACTCGTCTCGCGGATCCACCCAAACAAGACAAACAAGCAACCGGAACACAATCAACCACGTGCAAGGCTCAAACAATATGATGCAAAGATGGTATGCTATGCGGGATGCATATGCAAGATTTGACAGGGAAAGCATGAACCTGACCTCAAATTGGAAATCCAAGTGTGCCACTGGAAATATGAGATGAAATCGCTTGAAAACGATATAAAGCACACCGGAATCGGAGTTACGGTTTGGAAATGGCAAGCGATTCAAATATGACCACGTTCTACGATTTACAGCAAGTAGCCATCTAAATGCAAAGAGATGAACAAGCTACAGCACCCAAACATGACAACACAATATATGGCAGGTATGCATTCATGATGCTTAACACAAGTCTAGCACAGAGCTACGGCCAATTCATCCATTAACAGGTTCAAACAAGCATGACAAAAATGCATATGGTAAACAGATTTCAGACTTAGTGAAATTAACACTTGTCTGGAATTTCAGATCAGGTGGCACACTTCGGAGCAACAAAACTACATGCTACAGGACCTGAACATGGAAAAGTAAAGCATGGCATGGAGCTACTCAAAGAGCTTAACAAAAGTCCCTTAGTGACCTTGAGCCAAAAGGGATCAGAAAATACATTTGCAAGCATGTGAACATGGAAAAAACATAATGAGTTCTCAGACTTAGTGAAAACTGTAACATGCTGAAAACAGGTATCAAGTAGGCATGTTTACGAGCTCGATGCACTCACTACGGAGCAGGTCATGACAAGCTAAGCATACATCCATCAAGAATACACAAAATTCAAGCTAGACATGGCAAGAACAATAGCATATAATGCATGGATCAACTACAACATCCTCGGCAAAATCGCTAACAAGTAGACAATCTGCCGAGATTCACGAAGTAGCAAAAGTAGAGCTCGATTGACTCAAGTTAGGGTGCTCCATAATTGCAAACAAAGACATGGATGGATAGAGCACTACAATATTAACAAAACATCCTTACTGATCATCCTCAAAAGAGGCACAGATCACTAGCAAACAACATGAACATATGGCAACATGAGATAAACAGCTCAAGGACTTGGTGGAATTGCTAAGTCCCTGAAAATCAGCATTACCATGTGCCTCACTTTGCAAGCTCGTGCTAGTCACCACACACATCACAAAAATACATGGGTTGCACCTCTGGAAAGATGGCAAAACCCTTAACAAAACAATGTAGAGCACCAAGGCATATCATGCACACAATAATCATGACAAAAATGACAAATATCTAAATGGAGCAGCAGATCTGACAATTATATCAAGTAGCCCTCTTCTAACAGCATTTCAGGCATCAAGATGAACTCAAATGAAAATGATGCAATGGAATAAAATGATGTACTCTCTGAGGCGAACATTTTGATATGCTATATGTCCAAAACGGAGCTACGGATGCAAAGTTACGACAGATGAACATAGCAAAAAAATTAGGGTTTCGGGGCAAAAAGTCAACCCCGAGATTTCGGATCTCAGATCCAGATCGGGACCTCGCCGGATTTACTGTTCACACATGGAAGTCGAGGACGCCGGGGTACTTGGAGCTCGCCGGAGACGGAGGAGATCGCCGGAGAGGGACTTGAGGCGTGGAGGAGGAGGCCGGAGGGAGGCGGAGCCGGCCGGTGGCGGCGGGACGGCAGCACTCGCCGGTGCGGGCGGTGGCCGGCCCGGTGCGGTGGCGCTTGCCAGC
>NC_057797.1:268817120-268829329 GCF_018294505.1 Triticum aestivum | reverse complement strand
GCCGGCAAGGAGGCGTGGTGGCGCGGGCGGAGGGAGAGGCGGCTCGGCTGCGCGGAGGGAACGAGCCGAGAGGGCCCGCGACGGGCTCACCGGGCCGCGCGGCGGGACGGGCGGCGGCGACACGTGGCGTCACGCCACTGGTGCGGAGCGGCGGCGCGACTTCGTCTGCCCAGGGCGGAAGTGTCCGGCGGCGGCGCGAGGAGTTTTTTTAGGGTTTCGTGGGGAGGAAGAAGAAGAATTTGGGAGGGGTCTTTAAATAGGCATAGGAGGAGCTAGGAGAGTCCAAATGAGGTGCGGTTTTCGGCCACGCGATCGTGATCGAACGTTCTAGATGATGGAGAGGGTTTTGGTGGGTTTTGGGCCAACTTGGAGGGGTGTTGGGCTGCAACACACACGAGGCCTTTTCGGTCCCTCGGTTAACTGTTGGAGTATCAAACGAAGTCCAAATGATACGAAACTTGACAGGCGGTCTACCGGTAGTAAACCAAGGCCGCTTGGCAAGTCTCGGTCCAATCCAGAAATGTTTAATCCCCACACATGAAGGAAAAGTAGAAATGACCACCAGAGGAGAACGAAGCGCCGGAATGCAAAACGAACAACGGGGAAAAAGCTCGAATGCATGATATGAACATGTATGCAAATGCAATGCACAAGATGACATGATATGAGATGCATGACAACGATAACAACACATGAAGACAAAGACCCGAAACCGAGAAAAATAAAATAACTTAATGCCGGAAATGGCAAGAGTTGGATTACATATTGGGTAAGTTACATCCGGGTTGTTACAACACTCCACCACTACGAAAGGATCTCGTCCTGAGATCTAGGACTGAAAGAACACCGAGTACTCAGAACGGAGGTGATCATCGCGTTCCCAGGTAGCTTCACGGTCAGAGTGATGTGACCACTTGACTTTGAGGAATTTGATTGACTTGTTGCGAGTCTTGCGTTCCGTCTCTTCAAGAATAGCAACGGGGTACTCACGATAAGAGAGATCTTCTTGGAGCTCAATGTCCTCGAAGTTGATGGTGCGGTCAGGAGTCTTGAAGCACTTTCGGAGCTAAGAGACATGGAACACATCATGAGCATTTGCAAAGTTTGAAGGAAGCTTGAGTTGATAGGCGAGATCGCCTCTCTTGCTGACAATCTTGAAAGGTCCCACGTATCTGGGGGCAAGCTTCCCTTTGATACCGAAGCGACGAGTACCTTTCATAGGATAGGCACGGAGGTAAACATGATCTCCGATCTTGAAAGCCAAATCATGGTGCTTACTATCATAGTAGCTCTTCTGGCGGGATTGGGCTGCTTTGAGGTTATCTCGAATGACTTTGCACATTTCCTCTGCCTCTGTGATTAAGTCATTTCCGAGAAGCTGATGTTCACAGGTTTCAGACCAATTGAGAGGGGTATGACACTTCCTGCCATACATAATTTCAAATGGGGCCTCGCCCGAACTTGCTTGAAAACAGTTGTTGTAGGAGAATTCAGCATAAGGAAGACAATCCTCCCACTTCATGCCGAAGGATATCACACAAGCCCTGAGCATATCTTCAAGAATCTGGTTGACACGCTCGACTTGACCGCTAGTTTGACGATGGAAAGCTGTGCTGAAGCGGATGTTGGTGCCCATGGCCTTCTGAAAAGAATCCAAAAACTTGGAGGTAAAGATGCTGCCACGGTCTGAAGAGATCACTTGAGGAATACCATGCAGAGAGACAATTCGAGAGGTATAGAGTTCCGCCAGTTGAGCTGCAGTGATTGACTCTTTCATAGGCAGAAAGTGAGCCACTTTAGTGGGTTTGTCGATGACAACGAATATAGCATCATTGCCATGCTTGGACTTTGGAAACCCAGTCACCAAGTCCATCTCAATGTGGTCAAACTTCCATTCTGGAATGGCAAGAGGTTGGAGGAGACCAGCTGGCCTTTGGTGTTCTGCCTTCACTCTTCTGCAGACATCACACTCATTCACGAATTGAGCAATCTCGCGCTTCATTCGAGTCCACCAATAAGCCTGCTTCAGGTCCTGATACATCTTCGTACTCCCAGGGTGGATGGAGAGGACAGAATTGTGAGCCTCGTTCATGATCACTTTACAAAGGTCACCTTTGGGTACAACAATACGATCCTCGAAGAAGAGAGTGTCCTTGTCATCAAGGCGGTAGCACTTGTACTTGGGTTGACTCTTGGCAATCCCAATCTTCACCTTTTTCACCATAGCATCAAGAAGCTGAGCTTGGCGAATCTGGTCTTCCAAGGTAGGAGAGACTTGAAGGTTGGTGAGGAAACCTTGAGGAACAACTTGCAGATTAAGTTTGCGGAAAGCTTCACAAAGCTCGGGTTTATAAGGCTTGAGAATTAGACTGTTGTAGTAAGCCTTCCTGCTCAATGCGTTAGCAATCACATTGGCCTTGCCTGGAGTATACTCAATACTCGGATTATACTCTTGAATCATTTCGACCCATCAAGTTTGCCTGAGGTTGAGATTAGCCTGAGTGAAGATGTACTTGAGACTTTTGTGATCAGTGAAAATGTCCACTTTTCTTCCCAATAATAGATGTCTCCATGTCAAAAGAGCATGCACAACTGCCGCCAACTCGAGATCATGAGTGGGGTAGTTCTTCTCATTGGGCTTCAATTGGCGAGAGGTATAAGCAACAACTTTCTTCTCTTGCATCAACACTGCACCAAGACCTTGGAGAGAGGCATCACAAAAGACCTCATACGGTTTGGATTCATCAGGCGGAGTCAGAACTGGAGCAGTGACCAATTTCTCTTTCAAAGTGTTGAAAGCAATGTCACACTCCGGAGACCAAACGTACTTGACGTGCTTCTGGAGAAGATTTGAGAGAGGCTTCGCGATCTTAGAAAAGTTTTCAACGAATCTTCGGCAATAGCTTGCGAGATCGAGGAAGCTACGGAGTTTCTTCACGTTCTGAGGAGGTTCCGAATTCACAATTGCAGACACCTTCTCAGGATTCACCGCAATGCCCTTGGAAGAGATGATATGACCAAGATAAAGAACCTCATCGAGCCAAAATTCGAACTTGGAGAACTTGGCGTAGAACTTGTGTTCCCTCAGCTTGTCGAGTACCAAACGCAAGTGCTTGGCATGATCTTCCTTGTTCTTTGAGAAAACCAGAATGTCGTCGAGATAGACCAAAATGAAGTCATTGGTGTAGGCGTTGAAGATGAAATTCATGATGCGAGAGAAAGTCAGAGGAGCGTTGACGAGGCCAAAAGACATGACAGTGTATTCATATGAACCATAGCTTGTCCTGAAAGCCGTCTTGGGAATATCTTGCTCAAGGATTCAAATCTGATGATAACCCATACGGAGATCAAGCTTGGAGAATACTTGGGCACCTTTGAGTTGTTCGAACAGCTCATTGATGTTGGGAAGTGGTTATTTGTTCTTGATGGTCTTCTTGTTCAATGGACAGTAATCGACACATAGTCGGTCCGTTCCATCCTTCTTCTTCACAAAAAGAACACCACAACCCTAGGGAGTAGAACTAGGCCGGATGAGACCCATTCTCTCTTGAATATCGAGTAGCTTCTTCAGCTCCTTCAACTCTTCAGGTCCGAGCTTGTAAGGACGCTTGCACACAGGTTCCGTGCCAGGCTCAAGATCAATTACGAATTCAACTGGCCGGTGCGGAGGCATTCCTGGAAGCTCTTCTGGAAAGACGTCTTGATATTTGCAAATGACTGGAATCTGCGAGATAGCATCCAGCTCACCCTTCTCATTGAGAGAAAACAGACGGATGGTATCGTCATTCGCGGCAAAGACAATTACATCCTCAAACAAATGAGTCAATTGAATCTTCCTGGCTGCATAATCAAGCTGAGCCTTGTGCTTAGAAAGCCAATCCATCCCGAGAATAAGATTAATATCCGAGTTACCAAGAACCATTGGGGAACCCAAAAACTTGAAATCACCCATCATGATAGAAATATCCGGGACTATTGAAGTAGCCCTCATAGACTTAGCCGGAGAAACCACTCCCATTGATTTACCCAACATTTTTGAAACGAAGTCATGCTTGGAAACAAATGATCTTGACATGAAACAATGCGATGCGCCAGTGTCAAAAAGAACTTTTGCGGGAAAAGAGTTAACTGGAAAGTTACCCATGATGACATCTGATGAGTCCTCTGCCTGGGATGCATTCAGGAAGTTGACCTTGGCGTGCTTGGGGTTATGCTTGACCACAGCCGTACTTGCCGATCTCACACGAGGAGGAGGAGGGAGACACCTCTGGTTGAAGCACTTGTTGGCATAGTGACCCTTCTGTTGGCACTTGTTGCACGTGACCTCTGAAAGCGGACGGTGATACGGAGCACTCGATCTTGGAGCTTGAGACGAAGTCTTGTTCTGAAAGCCAGGGTTGGGTGGGTGGGAAGATCCACTGCCACCTTTGCTGCTGATACGGCTGATGGAACGGAGGAGGAGGAAGCCAATACTTCTGCTGCTTGGCCACTTGAGTAGAGGAAGAAGGAGTAGCATCTCTGACTCGCTTCTTGGAAGCATCACACCTCAATTGAGCGGCCTCTTGCTTCAATGCCATGTTGTAGAACTCATCATACCTCAAGGGCTCAAAGAGAACAAGAGCTAGCTGAATTTCTTCTCTGAGACCACCCCTGAACTGGTATATCATGC
The DNA here is from genome assembly GCF_018294505.1 of Triticum aestivum. Taxonomy (NCBI): domain Eukaryota; kingdom Viridiplantae; phylum Streptophyta; class Magnoliopsida; order Poales; family Poaceae; genus Triticum; species Triticum aestivum. The sequence goes on along the minus strand of NC_057797.1, from coordinate 268,824,660 downwards.
TCTTCTCATTAGGGACGTCCTGCTTGGCAAAGTGGGCGAGCTTCTAAAACAACTTGTTGTAGTCATAGAGAGACAAAGAGCCTTGCTTCAGGTTACGGAATTCCTCACGCTTGCTTTCAACCATGCTCTGGGGAATATGATGAGCTTTGAAATCTTGATGGAATTCATCCCAGGTAATAGCACGTCCACCTCTGGAATCCTTGTACTGCTGGAACCATTCTGCAGCTTGGTCTTTGAGTTGGAAGGAAGCGAACTTGACAAAGTCCTCAGGCCTGACGTTACTGCACTCGAAATGCTTGCACAGATCCATGAGCCAATCGTCAGCATCGGTTGCCTCAACACAATTTCTGAAAGTGTTTGGCCCATTAGCAAGGAACTGGTTGAGTTCCGCAAAGTGATTCTGATTGTTGCCTTGGTTCCCTTGGTTGCCTTGATTGCGCTCTTGGAGAATTTGCATGATCAACTGTGTGTTTGCATTGGTTGCGGCCATCACAGCTTGCCATGCCTCCGGAGGAGGGGGAGGTGGTGGCTGATCTTGATTCTGATTCTGATTGGTTCTCTTAGCGGGAGCCATCCTGAAGAGGTTGACCACCATTAGCACATAGACAGATAAATGAAGCTGAATCCAACGGAATGATAATTGCAGCATATAGTCTTCACATCCGAACAAAAATGAACGAATGCATTCCTCTTGAAATGGTCACATATCCATAAACTGAGAAGCCATGTAGAATTTAGGTAGAGAAATAAATCAACAAGGTATGGATCAAGAATGAATAATTGGTAAGAAATCCCAATCTCAAACCAATTATCTGTGGAAGAAGAACTAGAGCTACAAGAATTCCCACCTATGAAACTCCCGAACCTTTCCGGTTATGCAATCAGGTGTTGGGGATACAGGGGAAGCATAATATCTCACCCAAATCTAGCAAATCCTACATCCAGCTATATCCATCCTTCAACACATAATCGACAAAAACTTCGGAAACCATCTACCTCAACCTTCGATAAGCATCCGTTATACAAGTTATGGCAATACTCTCGAACTCCCGCCCCAGTACTGGGTGGCGTCGAGGTTATCTCACCAACGAACTGCATAAAAGAGATTTTCGATGTCGGCGTACTAAACTCAGGTATTCCAGAACTGCAACGATAAAATTATGATGACAACACTTCAGAGCTCAACTCCCCGGGACACTTCCACAAAACCCCTGACAGGAGGCACCAAGACAATGTTCTCGTCTTAAAACCATCGGAACGATTCCAAGATACCAGCGTGATCCTAAATTTTTTTTAGTGAGATTTGAGAAGAGAACAGTCAAAACTCTACATCAGGATGCCTTACCAGCAATGAGGAGACTGGGAAGTAAAAAGAATTCCTAAACTCTCTGATATATAATTCCTAAATGACTCAAAACATTTTTGTAGACACAACTCGGCCGCTAAAAACGATCAAGCAATGGGGCTCCTAAGGTCGGGGAAGGCTCTGATTACCAACTTGTAACACCCTCGATGCGACTATATCTCCCACGTGTCGAGGCACGACTTAGAGGCATAATCGCATTGAAGGCATATGTCGCAAGTTAGGCAATCTTCACAACATCCCATGTAATATAGATAATAAAAGGGGAGATAACATAGTTGGCTTATACTCGCCACGTCAATCAAGTACATAAATAACATTACATCATCCAAACACTCATGGCCCGACTACGGCGCCAAAATAAAAGACAACCCAACATGCGACACTATCCCGATCGTCCCCAATAGGGCACCACTACTGATCATCAGGAAAGGAAACATAGTATCGTTGAGAGTCCTCGTCAAACTCCCACTTGAGCTCGAGTGCGTCACCTGGAGCGGAATCATCAGGCCCTACATCTGGTTTAATAGTAATCTGTGAGCCATAGGGACTCAGCAATCTCGCACCCTCGCGATCAAGACTATTTAAGCTTAATAGGAAAAGGCAAGGATAAATATGTGGAGCTGCAGCAAGCGACTAGCATATATGGTGGCTAACCTGTTCGCAAAAGAGAGCGAGAAGAGGAGGCAAAGCGCGAGCGAGAAAACTAGAGGACAACCTGCGCAAGCATTACTCCAACACCGTGTTCACTTCCCGGACTCCGCCAAGAAGAGACCATCACGGTAACTCACACTGTTGAGTCATTTTAATTAAGTTAAGGTTGAAGTTATCTACAACCAGACATTAACAAATTCCCATCTGCCCATAACCGCGGGCACGACTTTTGAAAGTTCAAATCCCTGCAGGGGAGTCCCAACTTAGCCCATGACAAGCTCTCATGGTCAACGAACGAATAGACCTCCTTCAGAGACGTTCCGATTAGACTTGGTATCCCGGTTCTTCAAGACAACTCCGATAATGGTAAAACAAGTCTAGCAACACCACCCGCTGTGCCGACAAATCCCGATAGGAGCTGCACATATCTTGTTCTCAGGGCACACCGGATAAGCTAAGCGTACGGGAGCCAACGTAACCCAAGTTGCCAAGGGACGGCCCCGCACGGTGCTCTAGGTTGGACCAACGCTCAGAGGAGCACTGGCCCGGGGGGTATAAAATAAGATGACCCTTGAGTTCACGAAACCCAAGGGAAAAGGCTAGGTGGCAAATGGTAAAACCAAGGTTGGGCATTGCTGGAGGAGTTTTATTCAAGGAGGACTGTCAAGGGGTTCCCATTATAACCCAACCGCATAAGGAACGCAAAATCCGGGAACATAACACCGATATGACGGAAACTAGGGAGGCAAGAGTGGAACAAAACACTAGGCGAGAGGCCGAGCCTTCCACCCTTTACCAAGTATATAGATGCATTAAGATAACATGGCAATAAAATGATATCCCAACAAGTAAATAATGTTCCAACAAGGAACGGTCTCCAATCTTCACCTGCAACTAGCAACGCTATAAGAGGGGCTGAGCAAAGCGATAACATAGCCAATCAACGGTTTGCTAGGACATGGTGGGTTAGAGGTTTGACATGGCAATTTGGGAGGCTTGAAAGCAAGTGGTAGGCATCGTAGCATTGGCATAGCAAAAGAGCGAGCATCTAGCATAGCAAAGATAGTAGTGATTTCGAGCATCTAGCATAGCAAACATAGTATCGTTGAGAGTCCTCGTCCAACTCCCAATTGAGCTCGAGCGCGTCACCTGGAGCGGAATCATCAGGCCCTGCATCTGGTTTAATAGTAATCTATGAGCCACAGGGACTCAGCAATCTCGCACCCTCGCGATCAAGACTATTTAAAGCTTAATAGGAATAGGCAAGGATAAATATGTGGAGCTGCAGCAAGCGACTAGCATATATGGTGGCTAACCTGTTCGCAAAAGAGAGCGAGAAGAGGAGGAAAAGCACGAGCGAGAAAACTAGAGGACAACCTGCGCAAGCATTACTCCAACACCGTGTTCACTTCCCGGACTCCGCCGAGAAGAGACCATCACGGTAACTCACACTGTTTATTCATTTTAATTAAGTTAAGGTTCAAGTTATCTACAACGGACATTAACAAATTCCCATCTGCCCATAACCGCGGGCACGACTTTCGAAAGTTCAAATCCCTGCAGGGGAGTCCCAACTGATCCCATGACAAGCTCTCACGGTCAATGAATGAATAGACCTCCTCCTGAGACGTTCCGATCAGACTTGGTATCCCGGTTCTTCAAGACAACTTCGACAATGGTAAAACAAGTCCAGCAACACCACCCGCTGTGCCGACAAATCCCGATAGGAGCTTCACATATCTCGTTCTCAGGGCACACCAGATAAGCTAAGCGTACGGGAGCCAACGTAACCCAAGTTGCCAAGGGACGGCCCCGCATGGTGCTCTAGGTTGGACCAACGCTCAGAGGAGCACTGGCCCAGGGGTATAAAATAAGATGACCCTTGAGTCCGCGAAACCCAAGGGAAAAGGCTAGGTGGCAAATGGTAAAACCAAGGTTGGGCATTGCTGGAGGAGTTTTATTCAAGGTGGACTGTCAAGGGGTTCCCATTATAACCCAACCGCGTAAGGAACGCAAAATCCGGGAACATAACACCGATATGACGGAAACTAGGGCGGCAAGAGTGGAACAAAACACTAGGCGAGAGGCCGAGCCTTCTACCCTTTACCAAGTATATAGATGCATTAAGATAACATGGCAATAAAATGATATCCCAACAAGTAAATAATGTTCCAACAAGGAACGGTCTCCAATCTTCACCTGCAACTAGCAACGCTATAAGAGGGGCTGAGCAAAGCGATAACATAGCCAATCAATGGTTTGCTAGGACATGGTGGGTTAGAGGTTTGACATGGCAAATTGGGAGGCTTGAAAGCAAGTGGTAGGCATCGTAGCATTGGCATAGCAAAAGAGCGAGCATCTAGCATAGCAAAGATAGTAGTGATTTCGAGCATCTAGCATAGCAAACATAGTATCATTGAGAGTCCTCGTCGAACTCCCACTTGAGCTCAAGCGCGTCACCTGGAGCGGAATCATCAGGCCCTACATCTGGTTTAATAGTAATCTGTGAGCCATAGGGACTCAGCAATCTCGCACCCTCGCGATCAAGACTATTTAAGCTTAATAGGTAAAGGCAAGGATAAATATGTGGAGCTGCAGCAAGCGACTAGCATATATGGTGGCTAACCTGTTCGCAAAAGAGAGCGAGAAGAGGAGGCAAAGCGCGAGTGAGAAAACTAGAGGACAACCTGCGCAAGCATTACTCCAACACCGTGTTCACTTCTCGGACTCCGCCGAGAAGAGACCATCATGGTAACTCACACTGTTGATTCATTTTAATTAAGTTAAGGTTGAAGTTATCTACAACCGGACATTAACAAATTCCCATATGCCCATAACCACGGGCACGGCTTTCGAAAGTTCAAATCCCTGCATGGGAGTCCCAACTTAGACTGACAAGCTCTCACGGTCAACGAACGAATAGACCTCCTCCTGAGACGTTCCGATCGGACTCGGTATCCCGGTTCTTCAAGACAACTCCAACAATGGTAAAACAAGTCCAGCAACACCACCCGCTGTGCCGACAAATCCCGATAGGAGCTGCACATATCTCGTTCTCAGGGCACACCGGATAAGCTAAGCGTATGGGAGCCAAGTAACCCAAGTTGCCAAGGGACGGCCCCGCACGGTGCTCTAGGTTGGACCAACGCTCAGAGGAGCACTGGCCCGGGGGGTATAAAATAAGATGACCCTTGAGTTCACGAAACCCAAGGGAAAAGGCTAGGTGGCAAATGGTAAAACCAAGGTTGGGCATTGCTGGAGGAGTTTTATTCAAGGAGGACTGTCAAGGGGTTCCCATTATAACCCAACCGCATAAGGAACGCAAAATCCGGGAACATAACACCGATATGACAGAAACTAGGGAGGCAAGAGTGGAACAAAACTCTAGGCGAGAGGCCAAGGCTTCCACCCTTTACCAAGTATATAGATGCATTAAGATAACACGACAATAAAATTATATCCCAACAAGTAAATAATGTTCCAACAAGGAACGGTCTCCAATCTTCACCTGCAACTAGCAACGCTATAAGAGGGGCTGAGCAAAATGATAACATAGCCAATCAATGGTTTGCTAGGACATGGTGGGTTAGAGGTTTGACATGGCAATTTGGGAGGCTTGAAAGCAAGTGGTAGGCATCGTAGCATTGGCATAGCAAAAGAGCGAGCATCTAGCATAGCAAAGATAATAGTGATTTCGAGGGTATGACCATCTTGCCTGCAAAGTTGTCAGAGTTGACTGGATCCTCGAAAGCAAACTCAACGGGCTCCTTGTTAGCGAACTCGTCTCCCGGCTCTACCCAAACAAGACAAACAAGCAACCGGAACACAATCAACCACGTGCAAGGCTCAAACAATATGATGCAAAGATAATATGCTATGCGGGATGCGATGCGGGATGCATATGCAAGATTTGACAGGGAAAGCATGAACCTGGCGTCAACTTGGAAATCCAAGTGTGCCACTGGAAAGATGAGATGAAATTGCTTGAAAGCGATATAAAGCACACCGGAATCGGAGTTACGGTTTGGAAATGGCAAGCGATTCAAATATGACCATGTTCTGCGATTTACAGCAAGTAGCCATCTAAATGCAAAGAGATGAACAAGCTACGACACCCAAACATGACAACAAAATACATGGCAGGGATACATTCATGATGCTTAACAAAAGTCTAGCACTGAGCTACGGCCAATTCATCCATTAACAGGTTCAAACAAGCATGACAAAAATGCATGAGGTAAACAGATTTCAGACTTAGTGAAATTAACACTTGTCTGGAATTTCAGATCAGGTAGGACACTTCGGAGCAACAAAACTACATGCTATAGGACCTGAACATGGCAAAGTAAACCGTGGTAGGGAGCTACTCAAAGAGCATAACAATAGTCCCTTAGTGACCTTGAGCCAAAAGGGATCAGAAAATACATTTGCAAGCATGTGAACATGGCAAAACATAATCAGTTCTCAGACTTAGTGAAAACTGGAACATGCTGAAAACAGATATCAAGTAGGCATGTTTACGAGCTCGATGCACTCACTACGGAGCAAGTCATGACAAGCTAAGCATACACCCATCAAGAATACACAAAATGCTAGCTAGACATGGCAAGAACAATAACATAGCATGCATGGATCAACTACAACATCCTCGGCAAAATCGCTAACAAGTAGACAATCTGCCCAGATTCACGAAGTAGCAAAAGTAGAGCTCGATTGACTCAAGCTAGGGTGCTCCATAATTGCAAACAAAGAAATGAATGGATAGAGCACTACAAGATTAACAAAACATCATTACTGATGATCCTCAAAAGAGGCACGGATCACTAGGAAACAACATGAACATATGGCAATATGAGATAAACAGGTCAAGGACTTAGTGGAAATGCTAAGTCCCTGAAATCAGCATTACCAAGTGCCTCACTTTGCAAGCTTGTGCTAGTCACCACACACATCACAAAAATACATGGGTTGCACCTATGGAAATATGGCAAAACCCTTAACAAAACATATGTAGAGCTCATGGCATATTATGCACACTATAATCATGGCAAAAATGACAAATATCTAAATGGAGCAGCAGATCTGACAATTATCTCAAGTAGCACTCTTCCAACAACATTTCGGGCATCAAGATGAACTCAAATGAAAATGATGCAATGGAATGAAATAATGTACTCTCTGAGGCGAACATTTTTATATGCTATATGCCCAAAACGAAGATACGGATGCAAAGTTACGATGCGATGAACATAGCAAAAAATTAGGGTTTCGAGGCAAAAAGTCAACCTCGAGATTTCGGATCTCAGATCCAGATCAGGACCTCGCCGGATTTACTGTTCATGCACGGAAGTCGAGGATGTCGGGGTACTTGGAGCTCGCCGGAGACGGAGGAGATCGCCGGAGAGGGACTTGTGGCGTGGAGGAGGAGGCCGGAGGGAGGCGGAGCCGGCCGGTGGCGGCGGGACGGCAGCACTCGCCGGCGCGGGCAGTGGCCGGCCCAGTGCGGCGGCGCTTGCCGGCGCG